>NC_092253.1:19039962-19087462 GCF_036320965.1 Panulirus ornatus
GCGCGAGAGGCGGCGACGGAGCAAAAAATTATATATATATATATATATAATGTTTTGGCTGGAGTGAAACTGGTGACTGAGTTTGGTAAAGTGTGTGAAAGAAGAAAGCTGAGAGTAAATGTGAATGAGAGTAAGGTTTTTAGGTACAGTATGGTTGAGGGACAAATCAATTGGGAGGTAAGTTTGAATGGAGAAAAACTAGGAAGTGAAGTGTTTTAGATATCTGGGAGTGGATTTGCCAGTGGATGGAACCATGGAAGTGGAAGTGAGTCACAGGGTAGGGGAGGGGGCAAAAGTTCTGGGAGCGTTGAAAAATGTGAGGAAGGCGAGAACATTATCTTGGAAAGCAAAAATGGGGATGTTTGAAGGAATAGTGGTTCCAACAGTGTTATATGGTTGCGAGGCATGGGCTATAGATAGAGTTGTGCAGAGGAAGGTGGATGTGTTGGAAACGAGATGTTTGAGGACAATATGTGGTGTGGAGTGGTTTGATCGAGTAAGTAATGAAAGGGTAAGAGAGATGTGTGGTAATAAAAAGAGTGTGGTTGAGAGAGCAGAAGAGGGTGTTTTGAAATGGTTTGGTCACATGGAGAGAATGAGTGAGGAAAGATTGACAGAGAGGATATGTGTGTCAGAGGTGGAGGGAACGAGGAGAAGTGGGAGACCAAATTGGAGGTGGAAAGATAGAGTGGAAAAGATTTTGAGTGATTGGGGCCTGAACGTGCAGGAGGGTGAAAGGCATGCAAAGGATAGAGTGAATTAGAACGATGTGGTCTATGGATTGAACCAGGGCATGTGAAGCGTCTGGGGTAAACCATGGAAAGTATTGTGTTGCCTGGATGTGGAAAGGGAGCTGTGGTTTCGGTGCAATATACATGACAGCTAGAGACTGAGTGCGAACGAATGTGGCCTTTGTTGTCTTCCTAGCGCTACCTCGCACGCATGCTGGGAGAGGGGGTTGTCATTTCATGTGTGGCGGGGTGGCGATGGCAATGAATAAAGGCAGCAAGTATGAATTATGTTCATGTATATGTCTGGGTATGTATATATATGTATATGTTGAAATGTATAGGTATGTATATGTGCTTGTGTGGACGTGTATGTATATACATGTGTATGTGGGTGGGTTGGGCCATTCTTTCGTCTGTTTCCTTGCGCTACCTCGCTGACGCGGGAGACAGCGACAAAGTATGATAGAATAGATAGATATATATATATATATATATATATATATATATATATATATATATATATATATATATATATCCCTGGGTATAGGGGAGAAAGAATACTTCCCATGTATTCCCTGCGTGTCGTAGAAGGCGACTAAAAGGGGAGGGAGCGGGTGGCTGGAAATCCTCCCCTCTCGTTTTTTTTTAATTTTCCAAAAGAAGGAACAGAGAAGGGGGCAGGTGAGGATTTTCCCTCTAAGGCCCAGTCCTCTGTTCTTAACGCTACCTCGCAAATGCGGGAAATGGCGAATCGTATGAAAAAAAAAAAAAAATATATATATATATATATATATATATATATATATATATATATATATATATATATATATATATATATGTATTATCCTTGGGGATAGGGGAAAAAGAATACTTCCCATGTATTCCCTTCATGCCATAGAAGGTGACTAAAAGGTAATTGGGTGGGAGGCTGGAAGTCCTTCCCTCCTATTTTTACTTTTCTTGCTTCACCCAGTGTCTTGCCTCATTATGTATCTTACCTAACCCTGTCTTTATCTTTCCCTGGTGCTTGACTCACTCAAGATGTGGCTTCCTCCTTTGTTTTGTCTCACCCATCATTTAAGGAAAGCAAACAGCAACAGCCGATTGGGTCCTTTTTAAACAGACTCTAGTTCAGGACTTGGTAAAGAGATCCATTAATATGATATCCACATAATCAGTAACTGCTCTCTTATCTAATTCATCTTGACGTGTCTTGGCACTATAATAATTTTGGTGTGTACAGAGAGAGAGATATACTGCATTTGCTTGTGATAGCTGACCTTTCTTTTGATGAGTAAGATCTTTGTGAGCCACTGTATTGGATTATTGGGGAATGCTTACAGTCTTTAGGTTGTTAGTTCATCTTAAGTATCATGTTCAAATCTTTTAGAACTTAGACCTGCCAGAAATAGAGAAGGAAGTAAAGCGGCTGTTGAGGACCGACAATGAGGCAACCAGTATTCGCTGGGAAGTGATCCGTGAAGAAGATGAGAAAAAGAATAATGCAGATACTAACTTGTCATCATCCAACCTTGATGGTGAGTGAGAAATGTATCTGATTGTATTTTCAAGATTTTGAAGACACATGGATTTATGTATAATGCCTCCTGGGTAATACTAAAAAGGTTCACTTTCCATTTTGAAAGCATGCATGAATTTCATAAGATTAAAGTTTTCATTTCTCTCCTCTGCAGTCTGTCATTTGCATGAGAGGTCTTATAAGATATTTTTTGGAAAAATTGTGGTTAGAACATGGGATGAGTCACAGAGGTCAGAAATCCAGGCTGTGGAAATGAGTTATTTGAGAGGAGCATGTGGTATGACTAGATAGAATGAAGTAAGATTGAGGGGGTGCATGAGAGATTTAATAAGGCAGGGAAAGCAAAGGGAATGAATTGTGTAGTGGTAGAATGGGTGAAACATAATACTTTGAGGTGGTGTGGGCATGTGGAGACAACTCAAGATGGGGAGTTTACAAGAAGAATGTATGATAATCATAGAGTAGAAGAGTACTGGAAGGAGAGAAATGGGGGAAGAAGGCATGGAAAGGTATATGCGAGAGAGGCATTAAGGACAGGGATAAGTGGAGATTCTTTTGCCATGGCCACCCCCTTGATGGGAGTTCTCAGAGGGAACAGCATCAGTGATATAGATAGGTAGATAGATAGGACCTTGTATCAATGCATTGAACCAGGGCATGTGAAGCATATGGGATAAACTATGGAAAGGTCTGTGGGGCCTGGACGTGGAGAGGGACCTGTGGTTTCGGTGCATTACACATGACAGCTAGAGGCTGGGAACAAATGTGGCCATTTTTGTATGTTCCTGGCACTGCCTCGCTGGAAGTGGGGATGCTATTTTGGGTGTGGTGGGGTGGTGACGGGAATGGATGAAGGTAGCAAGTATGGATATGTACATTTGTATATATGTATATGTCAGTGTTGAAATGTATAGGTTCATATATGTGCGTGTGTGGATGTTTATGTATATACATGTGTAGGTGGGTTGGTTGGGCCATTCCATCGTCTTTTCCTTGCGCTACCTTGCTATCGTAGGAGATGGCGGTTAAGTATAATAACATAAATAATTAATTATTCATTTTTTTATTATACTTTATCGTTTCTCCTGCGTTAGCAAGGTAGCGCAAGGAAACACAAAAGAATGGCCCAACCCACCCACACACACATGTATATACATACACGTCCACACACACACACACATATACATACCTATACATTTTAACGTATACATATATATATATATATATATATATATATATATATATATATATATATATATATTTTTTTTTTTTTTTTTGCCGCTGTCTCCCGCGTTTGCGAGGTAGCGCAAGGAAACAGACGAAAGAAATGGCCCAACCCACCCCCATACACGTATATACATACGTCCACACACGCAAATATACATACCTACACAGCTTACCATGGTTTATCCCAGACGCTTCACATGCCTTGATTCAATCCACTGACAGCACGTCAACCCCGGTATACCACATCGCTCCAATTCACTCTATTCCTTGCCCTCCTTTCACCCTCCTGCATGTTCAGGCCCCGATCACACAAAATCTTTTTCACTCCATCTTTCCACCTCCAGTTTGGTCTCCCTCTTCTCCTCGTTCCCTCCACCTCCGACACATATATCCTCTTGGTCAATCTTTCCTCACTCATTCTCTCCATGTGACCAAACCATTTCAAAACACCCTCTTCTGCTCTCTCAACCACGCTCTTTTTATTTCCACACATCTCTCTTACCCTTACGTTACTTACTCGATCAAACCACCTCACACCACACATTGTCCTCAAACATCTCATTTCCAGCACATCCATCCTCCTGCGCACAACTCTATCCATAGTCCACGCCTTGCAACCATACAACATTGTTGGAACCACTATTCCTTCAAACATACCCATTTTTGCTTTCCGAGATAATGTTCTCGACTTCCACACATTCTTCAAGGCTCCCAGAATTTTCGCCCCCTCCCCCACCCTATGATCCACTTCCGCTTCCATGTTTCCATCCGCTGCCAGATCCACTCCCAGATATCTAAAACACTTCACTTCCTCCAGTTTTTCTCCATTCAAACTCACCTCCCAATTGACTTGACCCTCAACCCTACTGTACCTAATAACCTTGCTCTTATTCACATTTACTCTTAACTTTCTTCTTTCACACACTTTACCAAACTCAGTCACCAGCTTCTGCAGTTTCTCACATGAATCAGCCACCAGCGCTGTATCATCAGCAAACAACAACTGACTCACTTCCCAAGCTCTCTCATCCCCAACAGACTTCATACTTGCCCCTCTTTCCAAAACTCTTGCATTCACCTCCCTAACAACCCCATCCATAAACAAATTAAACAACCATGGAGACATCACACACCCCTGCCGCAAACCTACATTCACTGAGAACCAATCACTTTCCTCTCTTCCTACACGTACACATGCCTTACATATACATGCATACATATATACATACATATATACATACACAGACATATACATATATACACATGGACATAATTCACTCTTGCTACCTGTATTCATTCCCGTCACCACCCTGCCACACAATAAACAGCATATATGTATATGAATGATATATATGTATATATGAATGCCCATACATGCACGTATACATACATATACATATCAACATATACATACACATATACAGACATATATGCACTAGTACATATTCATACTTGCTTGCCTTCATCTGTTCCTAGCGCTACCCCGCCCCACAGGAAACAGCATCACTACCCCCTGCTGCAGTGAGGTAGCTCCAGGAAAACAGACAAAAAAGGCCACATTCATTCACACTTATTCTTCATGAAACTTTGAAGAAAATGAGATCATCATGACAAATGAATATATTACCAGAGACTTTACACTTCTTGGAAATGCAAGTGGAAATGAACTCACTGGCCAAAGGGTTAAGGAATCTCTAATTGGATGAGATCAGTAAGAGGGGTTTTTGGCATTTAAAATACATCAGATACCGTTTTTTCAATAATACTTCATTTAAACTCTGATTTACCTTTTATCTGTAACTCTCTTCTTAGAATAGGATAGTCCAAAATGGGGTTTATTTGTCATGTTGGGTAGGGAATTTCTTTAGGCTTTCTTAGATTTTTTTCAAGTCCCTCTCCTTTTATTTGATTTTATTTTTAGATGCTCAGTGGGCTCTGTTGTAAGTTTTTGTGTGAGAAAAGTAAGTACAGAAGGCTGAAAACCATTTCTTTACTGAGCTTTCATTTTTTCATCCACCTTTCTCTTCATTCTCTTATTGGAAAACAATTCCTTGATGCCTGACAGTAACAGACACAAGACACAGACACCAGTAAATGCATTGATATGGATGGTTGCTTGATGCTACCTCACCTCTGTGCCTTAATATCTCAGGTTGGATGGATTTCTGTATATTCTTTGAGACTGGATTCACTTGATTTAGGGGACTGAGACAGTTTATAAACCCTTCTCTGCTTGAGCAAGTGCTTTCTTTCCCTCTCTCAGATGCTCATAGGGTTCTGTGTACAGTAGAGAAATTGCTTTTCATCCTTCAAAATGTAAATTTTTCATCCATGCCCTCCACTTATCTATTTTACCATAGCATTCTATTTCTCATTCCTTTTGTGATTTTAATTCTTCCTCTGATTTCATCACATTTCTTTGTCTTTCACTTAATTCCACACCAGTGTCTTAGAATTTTCATACCAGCTGCTTACTCTCTACCTTGTATTTTTGGTAGAGTTCACATTTCATTAAGATATTAGGTTGGATTAAATCTCTTTAACAGACTTTCCCTAACTGAGTTTCAGCACTAATAGCTTTTCTCACAAATCATCTTACTTACTACATATACTTATCTGGTATGCTCAAGAACATGTGCATCAGGCTTTTTGTTCTTGTCGGATTTCCTTTTTTCTACTTATCCAGACTCTTTCATGATTTCTTTCATATTAGCTGAGATGTCACAGGCAACTGAATGCCTTAATCAAGGCCATCTCATTATTGCTTGTACATATATATACCGTAGCCTAAGCCAGGTACCTATTTTGTCGACCAACCTTTAGGGGTAGGATGAACAACTGGGTTGACTCTGGCGTGACTGCTGCAAATAGGATTTTAACATATGTACTGTACCCTAGGCAGCCTGTGAATGCATCATGGTCAGTGACACTAACTGCTACACTTCAGAGCCCCATAGATATTGACAACATTCTTCCTTGTGCACCATTTTTGATACTAAAGTCAACCATAATATCTCTGCCGTGTAAGTGTACAGAGATCAGAAAGTGCAATGTAATGCTTCCTCATCTAATTCCAGCTTTACCTTTAACCATTCACTTAGTTTGCTATTACTTCTAACCCATTATCTGCTTTGTAAGAAACCCTTCCTTGCCTGTTGGAGCTCGTTTTCACTGCAACACATATTTCTGATTTGGTTTACACTCTTCTCCAGTCCACTTTGTTGATGAGTCTTTTCAAAATCAATGAATATTTTATGCACACCTCTTATTTTCCTTAGTGTTGAAAGAATGAATATGAATGTATTTTCACTATATGGAGCTGCTGATGAGGAATATCAAAGTGTGTTTTATTCTTCAAAAATAAGTGGTTCAAGAAAGGTGAGCCCCAATAATGATACATATATATATATATATATATATATATATATATATATATATATATATATATATATATATAGGTCCAAGAGAGACAGAGTTAATAGTTTTATCAGGTATTGATATAGTATATAGGAACATCATGCACTAATTATGAAAATATTGCATTTTTCTCTTTTTAGAACAACTGTTTGGAGAAGTGCTAAGTTCATCTGATGATGAGGTTGGACCCACAATAAACATTGTAGATGAAGATGATGACTCCCGTCTTTCAGTTGATGACAGTCGATTCTCTGAAACTTACTTAGTAAGTGGCTCATTTAAAAGTTGTATATGCTTTACTTATTTTTTGTCTTTTTTGGAAGTGAGCTGAAGGTAGGATGTTATCATATCCTATCCAGATACTGCTTGGGCTCTAAATCAAGGAATGAGCTAAAAGTACTCTTGTATGATGCCCTACTGAAGCACTTCATGATTACTCATTTTGCACACCAAACTGCACCCTTAGGTGCATCTCGTTTATTTACTCTTCCACATCCTGTCATTAGATCCCTTCATGATGCATGGTCATCACTTGTTCCCTTTGTTTTCCATCTGAATACTCCCCCACTTCTTGCCTCAGGTATGCTGTCATGGATTATTTCCTAGCATTCTTTCAAATGTTATTTATTTGTTTATTTATTTATTATGCTTTGTTGCTGTCTCCCGTGTTAGTGAAGTAGCGCGAGGAAACAGATGAAAGAATGGCCCAACCCACCCACATACACATGTATATACATACATGTCTACACACGCACATATACATACCTATACATTTCAGTTTATACATATATAAACATACACAGACATATACATATATACACATGTGCATAATTCATACTTGCTGCCTTTATTCATTCTTGTCGCCACCCCACCACACATGAAAAGACAACCCCCTCCCCTGCATGCGCAAGAGGTAGTGTTAGGAAAAGACAACAAAGGCCACATTTGTTTACACTCAGTCTCTAGCTGTCTTGTATAATGCACCGAAACCATTACTCCCTTTTCCACATCCAGGCCCCACAAAACTTTCCATAGTTTACCCCAGACGCTTCACATGCCTTGGTTCAGTCCATTGACAGCACGTCGACCCCGGTATAACACATCGCTCCAATTCACTCTATTCCTTGCACGCCTTTCACCCTCCTGCATGTTCAGGCCCCGATCACTCAAAATCTTTTTCACTCCATCTTTCTACCTCCAATTTGGTTTCCCACTTCTCATTCCCTCCACCTCTGACACATATATCCTCTTTGTCAATCTTTCCTCACTCATTCTCTCCATGTGACCGAATCATTTTAAAACACCCTCTTCTGCTCTCTCAACCACACTCATTTTATTACCACACATCTCTCTTACCCTTTCATTACTTAATCAAACGACCTCACACCACATAATGTCCTCAAACATCTCATTTCCAACACATCCACCCTCCTCCGCACAATTCTATCTATAGCCCACTCCTCACAACCATATAACATTGTTGGAACCACTATTCCTTCAAACATACCCATTTTTGCTTTCCGAGATAATGTTCTCACCTTTCACACATTTTTCAATGCTCCCAGAGCTTTCGCCCCCTCCACCACCCAGTGACTTACTTCCGCTTCCATGGTTCCATCTGCTGCCAAATCCACTCCCAGATATCTAAAGCACTTCATTTCCCCCAGTTTTTCTCCATTCAAACTTACCTCCCAATTGACTTGTCCTTCAACCCCACTGTACCTAATAACCTTGCTCTTATTCACATTTACTCTCAGTCTTCTTCTTTCACACACTACCAAACTCAGTCACCAGCTCCTGCAGTTTCTTGCCCGAATCAGCCACCAGCGCTGTATCATCAGCAAACAACAACTGACTCATTTCCCAAGCTCTCATCCAAAACAGACTGCATACCATTATTAATAACTTTGATTAAACTTGCTGTTATTATTGTACTGTTTCATCCACTAATATTATTTTTCTAGTTTTAATTGGAAGAAGTGAAGTGTTTTAGATATCTGGGAGTGGACTTAGCAGTGAATGGAACGATGGAAGTGGAAGTGAGTCATAGGGTGGAGGAGGGGGCAAGGTTCTGGGAGTGATGAAGAATGTGTGGAAGGAGAAAACGTTATCCTGGAGAGCAAAAATGGGTATATTCAAAGGAATGGTAGTACCAACAATATTATATGGTTGTAAGGCATGGGCTATACATAGGGTTGTATGGAGGAGGGCGGATGTGTTAGAAATGAAATGTTTGAGGACAATATGTGGTGTGAGGTGGTTTAATTCAAGTAAGTAATGAAAGGGTAAGAGAGATGTGTGGTAATAAAAAGAGAGTAGTTGAGAGAGCAGAAGAGGGTGTGTTGAAATGATTTGGACATATGGAGAGAATGAGTGAGGAAAGGTTGACAAAGAGGATATATGTGTCAGAGGTGAAGGAAACAAAGAGATGCAGGAGACCTAATTGGAGGTGGAAGTGAAAAAGATTTTGAGCAATTGGGGCTTGAACATACAGGAGGGTGAGAGGCATGCAAGGAATAGAGTGAATTGGAACAATGTGGTATACAGGGGTCGATGTGCTGTCATTGGACTGAACCAGGGCATGTGAAGCATCTGGGGTAAACCATGGAAAGGTCTGTTGGGCCTGGTTGTGGATAGAGAGCTGTGGTTTCTATGCATTACACATGACAGCTAGAGACTGAGTGTGAACGAATGAGGCCTTTTTTGTCTGCTTTTCTGCCTTACCTTGCTGAAGCAGGGGGTAGCGATGTTATTCCCTATGGGATGGGGTAGCAACAGATATAAATGAAGGCAAGCAAGTATGAATATGTACATGTGTATATGTATATGTCTCTGTATGTGTATGTATATGTATGTATAAGTTGATATGTATATGTATGTACATGTGCATGTTTAGGCGTTTATGTATATTTATGTGTATATGAGTGGATGGGCCATTCTTCGTCTGCTTCCTGGTGCTACCTCGTTGACACAGGAAACAGTGATTAAGTATTACAAGAAATTAGAAATAAGTAGAACTAAGTATGTATGCTAATAATGATGTTGATGGCAAGTTAGGATGTAATTTACAGCTTGTGCTTGAGGTCTGAATTATACGTTATTCATTGACGACACACCTCCCATTCCTTCCCCCTTTGATTAGTACACAGGCACACCCTCAAGCATAGGCCATATCCTTCCTCCCATCTGCAGAGGCAAATGTCTTCAATTCGAGGGTGACTTTGCACTTATTGGGTTTTTTCTTTTCTTTATGTTCAAGGGTTGTCACAAACAGTCATGAAAGGGAAATAGAAAAGACAAGGGAAAGTATTTATTAATTTTGGAGGTAGTAAAAAAACCCATCTTTTAGAATGAGCCAGGTCATAGTAATTGGGAAAAACATGAAAAGATAGAGTTTTAAAGTTTCAACATGTAGGGAAAGAAGCAGTTATTAAAACAACCCTCTGTTAAGTTGCTGATGGCCTCACAATAATCATATAACGTAGCAGCTTGCCAAGTATTGCATGGTCTAGCTAGTAGTGGGGACACTTGTTTAAATGTTTATGGATGGGGTGGTTAGGAAGGTAAATGCAAGAGTTTTTGAGGGAGGGTGAGTATGCAGTCTGTTGGGGGTGAGAGGGCCTGGGAAAAGAGTCAATTGTTGTTCGCCAATGATGCAGCACTGGTGGCTAATTCAAGTGAGAACCTGCAGAAGTTGGTGACTGAGTTTGGAAAAGTGTGTGAAAGGAGAGAGTTGAGAGTGAATGTCATTAAGATCAAGGTTATTAGGTTCAGAAGGGTTAAGGGACAAGATGAATGGGATGTAACTTTAGATGGAGAAAAATTGGAGGAAGTGAAGTGTTTTAGATATTTGGGAGTGGACTCAGCAGTGAATGGAACCATGGAAGCAGAAGTGACTCACAGGGTGGGGTAGGGGTGAAGGTTTTAGGAGCGATGAAGAATGTGTGAAAAGAGAACGTTATCTCAGAGGGCAAAAATGGGTATGTTTGAAGGAATAGTAGTTCCACTCTTATATGCTTGCAAGGCATAGGCTATAGATAGAGAAACTGCAGAAGTTGGTGACTGAGTTTGGAAAAGTGTGTGAAAGGAGAAAGTTGAGAGTGTGAATAAGAACAAGGTTATTAAGTTCAGCAGGGTTGAGGGACAAGTTTGGATGTAAGTTTTGAATGGAGAAAAATTGAAATGTTTTAGATATCTGGGAGTGGACTTAGCAGTGAATGGAACCATGGAAGCAGAAGTGACTCACAGTGTGGGGTAGGGGCGAAGATTTTAGGAGCGATGAAGAATGTGTGAAAAGAGAGAATGTTATCTCAGAGGGCAAAAATGGGTATGTTTGAAGGAATAGTAGTTCCACTCTTATATGCTTGCAAGGCATAGGCTATAGATAGAGAAACTGCAGAAGTTGGTGACTGAGTTTGGAAAAGTGTGTGAAAGGAGAAAGTTGAGAGTGTGAATAAGAACAAGGTTATTAAGTTCAGCAGGGTTGAGGGACAAGTTTGGATGTAAGTTTGAATTGAGAAAAATTGAAATGTTTTAGATATCTGGGAGTGGACTTAGCAGTGAATGGAACCATGGAAGCAGAAGTGAGTCACAGTGTGGGGTAGGGGCGAAGATTTTAGGAGTGATGAAGAATGTGTGAAAAGAGAGAATGTTATCTCAGAGAGCAAAAATGGGTATGTTTGAAGGAATAGTAGTTCCAATATTATATGGTTGCAAGGCATAGGCTATAGATAGGGTTCTATGGAGGAGGGTGAATGTGTTGGGAATGAAATGTTTGAGAACAATATGTAGTGTGAGGTGGTTTGATCGAGTAAATTATGAAAGGATGAGAGAGATGTGTGGTAATAAAAAGAGTGTGGTGGAGAGAGCAGAAGAGGGTGTGTTGAAATGGTTTGGACATATTGAGAGAATGAGTGAGGAAAGGCTGACAAAGAGGATATATGTGTCACTCATTCGTTCCATATGTCCAAACCATTTCAACACCCTCTTCTGCTCTCTCAAACCACACTCTTTTCATTACCACATATCTCTCTTACCCTTTCATTACTCACTTGATCAAACTGCCTCAAACCACATATTGTCCTCAAGCATTTCATTTCCAACACATCCACCCTCCTCTGTACAATCCTATCTATAGCCCATGTCTTGCAACCATATGATATTGTTAGAACCACTGTTCCTTCATACATACCCATTTTTGCGCTCTGAGATAATGAATGTTCTCTCTCTCCACACATTGTTCATCGCTTTCAGAACCTTCGCCCCCTCCCCATCCTATGACTCACTTCCACTTTCGTGGTTCCATTCACTGCCAAGTCCACTCCCAGATATCTAGAACACTTCACTTCCTCCAATTTTTCTCCATTCAAACTTACACCCTAACTTGTCCCTCAACCCTACTGAACCTAATAACCTTGCTCTTATTCACATTTACTCTCAACTTTCTCCTTTCATACACTTTTTCAAACTCAGTTACCAACTTCTGCAGTTTCTCATTGGAACCATCCACCAGTGCTGTATCATCGGCAAACAACAGTTGACTCACTTCCCGGGCCCTCTCATCCCAACAGACTGCATACTCGCCCCTCTCCCCAAATATATCAAGCATATCTGCCCACTGTTTAGCACATATGATGAAATTTTATCAGGCCCATGAGCCTTTTATGGGTCAAGTCCTTCTGATGTTCTGTTAATATCTTCTCTAGAAAGCTTAATGATTTCCAAAACCTCTTCCCCATTCTATTTCACTGTTATTGGGGCTACAGTGTCCTCCACTGTGAAAACACTTTTGAACTTGCTATCCAGTTCCTCACGTGTCTTTATATTATCCTTGACAATATTTCCCTCTGAATCTCTTCGCCTGATTAGCTGCTCCTTAAGTGACAACCGTCATCTGTAAATATATGGGATAGTTTTAGATTTTTAGCTGCCTTGTCCACAATATTCATTTCAAAGTTTCTTTGTTTCTCTTATCTTATTCTGCTATACTCATTCCATGCTCTCTTTTACCCTGCCAATACTAGCTGGGTAGGGTGCCATCTGTAGCTTCACCTTTGTATGTCTTGAAGCTCCTTTGCTTTGTAACATCTTTTATTAAACCATTCCATGCTCTTTCTTACCATTCTCTCTGTATTAGAGGCTTGAAGTACCCTTACCTTTACTCCCTTACTCTAGATTTCGTTGAACCTCTCAATACTTCACCCTGGTTCCTGGCTACTGAGTTCCATTTCCCATTATGTTATCATTGAAAATATTCAGGTTTGTGTTGTTTTCATGATTAAAACTCCTTTTTATTTTCTGTCTCACCTCTGCTCTTTTAATGTCCTTCTTTACCATTATTCAAACTTAAGCATTAATTTATCTCTTCTCCCAACTGGTTTATTGTCTATATTGTTCTCAATAACCATGCTTGTATGAGTGAAGATAAGGTTTAGTAATGATGATGCATCATTCCTTCTCATCCTAGTGTGATCCATGATGTGCTGGTGCAGGAAATTTCCCAATCTTTACTCAAAAACTTGTATCTGCATGACTCTCTATCGCCATGAGAATCCATATATCCCCCATTCCTTATCTTTATAATTGAAATCACCCATTATCAGTACTTTACTATCTCTAAGTTGTGAATGTTTTACTGATTTGTGTACCATCCTGTTTTTTCCTTTCTTGTTATCTTAGCATATTTGTTCTGGTTCATTGCAATTCTTTGGAGGATTATATTCAAGTAACACCACTGTGTTCTTCTTCCCTACATTTACTATTCCCATTATGTATTTTATGAATTGGCCACCCTCTACTATTTCTTGAAACTTCAGGCCCTTTTTATGAAGAGGGCTGACCCTCCCCTTATTTACCTTTCCTTTTCTTTCTTGCTATCATGTACCCCTCTGGGCAAAACAAGTTAGAGCTTATCTCTTTTGTAAGCTCATTTTCCATGACTCCAGTAAAATCAGGTGCACTTTCCCTCACATGATCCTTGAATTCCAGTTCTTTACCACTGACGATTAATCCATCCACATTTGATACATTACTTTCAGTCTGACATTACCATCTCGTAACACTCCTGCCCTATCTGCAGTTCTTGCAGGGCTGCTCCGAAACTTCAGGCCCTTTTTATGAAGAGGGCTGACCCTCCCCTTATTTACCTTTCCTTTTCTTTCTTGCTATCATGTACCCCTCTGGGCAAAACAAGTTAGAGCTTATCTCTTTTGTAAGCTCATTTTCCATGACTCCAGTAAAATCAGGTGCACTTTCCCTCACATGATCCTTGAATTCCAGTTCTTTACCACTGACGATTAATCCATCCACATTTGATACATTACTTTCAGTCTGACATTACCATCTCGTAACACTCCTGCCCTATCTGCAGTTCTTGCAGGGCTGCTCCATCCTCTTGCTATGTGTGGCATGCCCAGTTTTTTCTTCAGACTGTACTCTTTTCTTTTCTCCTTCTTTTCAGTCTAATACTCCCACCCTGTATGCATTTCTTGCAAGGCTGCTCCATCCTCTTGCCATATGTAGCATCTCCAGTTTTTGCCTTTTGACAGTACTCTTTTCTCCCTCTCTTCCTTAGATCCATCCCACATGAATATCCCATTGAATTCCACCATGCCCTGAAGATTCTTAGCTTTTCCAAGTACTTCCTGGCAATATGACTCCAAATTAAATGTAAACCATAACTGGTTGCTCCCTTACATCTTGGTTATAACCTCTTATTCTTCTCCTTTCCTTTATCACAGAAGTCACTTCTGGCAGTCCCATAGCCTTCAGCACTCTTTTAACATGCACTACCTCTGCCTTTTCCCTTTCTCCCTTATCTGATGTATGATCATCTTTCAGTCCAAAAATAATCAGATTTATGTCTCAACCTCTTGCTTTACTAATCTTTCTGCTTTCGGTGCTGCCCATTTTTAAGCTAGATATCACTGTGTGATAGTGTCCACCTCTGTTTCCAACTTTCTTTATTATCTCTCTTTTGACTGGCAAGCACTGTCCTGTATTCTCTGTACTTTTCTAGACCTGCCATCAACTAGCCTATATTCATCCATGAGTACTTCCTCACTGACAGAGTGTATTACTTTTTCAACCTTTTTGCTCAATTTTCTGTGTACCTCTGTTTGTGCATACTCAGGTCCATGTTCCTCTCCCTCATGATTAACACTCTGTTGATGTGCTACTAGATTTGCACCTAATCCTCTCTGTCCTCTACTTTCATCAGTCTGTGCGTGTGTTTTTGTCCTTTTTTCTTCCTGATCAGCTTTTGATATTATTCCGGTAGATTCCTTGTGCACTTATGTGCTTTTCTCTATTTGAAAGTCTCTTGGTAATGCTTTTGCAATTTCCAATATTGTTATAAAATTTTTCCTTTGATTGCACATCCTGTATTACATCTGACTATGCCTTATTATTGGCTTTGTCTTCTTTCTGATTTGTTATCACCCAGACTCCATCCCCTAAATTGTGCTTCTGTTTTCATGGCTCCCTTAATGGTCTTTGAACTGCTTCTTCAATTTACTTAACTCTATCCCTACTTACTCTGTCCTATAATTGTGTTCCTTTACAAGTTTCCACATTATCTACACTTTTGGTCTTTTGTTTTCATGTCTAGTCTTTTTTTTCGCTTTTATCTCTAGTTTTCTTATTGCTGACCTTGTTTTGACTGACTGGTTGTGGGATATTCCCTTATCTAAGTCCATACTGTTATTTTCTGGTTCACCCGGAGATAGAGGTCCTTGAATCATCTCCAACTCTTCTGATGCTTACCATCTATGAATGAAGCCCACACTGCGTTTTCTGAAACCGATGTCAAAAAGTGAAATGTTCATTGGTGAAACCATACATAATGCATAGCAAAGGAAAGGTTTATTGGAATTGTGATGCTGGTCCTGGGGAATAAATAATGAGAAACTTTATTAAGAGTTAGGCTTGAGGAAGGAATATATGAAAAGTTATTTGATATAGTATGAAAAAATTCTTGAACTAGACGTACTTTGTTACAAATGAATTTATTTTCTTAAAATATGAATTATTTTGCTTTCCTGAGAAATGTTAGAACTGATTTACTTTAGAAAGTTTGAATCATTTAGTTACCCCATTGTATAGTAAGGTACTAAAGGACACAGACAGATCAGTAGCATAGAAATGGCACAGTAAAGATTGCATCTTATAGGTCTTGAATGATAAACCACATCTGTTACATTATGTTTAATCAGCAGAATGAAACAGGCAACAGTCCACAGGGTAAAGCCTCTGCCACTGCTCCACTTGTCACAGACTTCTCAGGCATGTTCCGTAATGAAGGAGACTCTTCATTTACTTCCAAGCCCCAGACACCTTCACCATCAAAGGTTACCACCAGTAAAGGTAAGAAAAACTCATTTGTATTAAAAAGATTAATTTTTTCATAAGTTCAACTTTATTATGCTTTGTTACAATTTGGTTATAATTAGAAAAAAAATAATGGTAGAACAAATTTCTTTGATGGTATGCAATTAGTAAGGTTTTTCAGTATGAAATACAATACCATTTTAGAAAAATGAATGTGTCATTTTTATCATACTTGCTGTAGTCGAGAAGTGAAATAGATTTGTTTGTCCAGCATTATTTTTGTCATCATTATCAATGCCTTTCTATAGCTATGACAGATTTTTACAATAAAGCAATTATGATACTGTTTCAAAGAAGACTTACATAATGGATCTTCTTTATATTGACTGAGTTCACTATAGTTGGATTCACTGGTAAATACTTATTTCTAACCGCCAAAAATTTGATGCATCGACGTTATGATTTGGACTTGGATGACTGAGCATAAATATTATGCCACAATGAATTTTGATAGGTGTAACCAGCCAGTTCACATGTGCTCAGTGTGAGAGATTGCTTACTACATTCCATTTCATGAAGAGGAATGCTTTCAAACTAAAAGCTTTGTAAATCAGTTGAGCTCACTCTTTATGATAATATTGAGAATGAGGAATCTATATTATTTATTATACTTTGTCGCTGTCTCCCGCGTTTGCGAGGTAGCGCAAGGAAACAGACGAAAGAAATGGCCCAACCCCCCCCCATACACATGTATATACATACGTCCACACACGCAAATTACATACCTACACAGCTTTCCATGGTTTACCCCAGACGCTTCACATGCCTTGATTCAATCCACTGACAGCACGTCAACCCCGGTATACCACATCGCTCCAATTCACTCTATTCCTTGCCCTCCTTTCACCCTCCTGCATGTTCAGGCCCCGATCACACAAAATCTTTTTCACTCCATCTTTCCACCTCCAATTTGGTCTCCCTCTTCTCCTCGTTCCCTCCACCTCCGACACATATATCCTCTTGGTCAATCTTTCCTCACTCATTCTATCTATGTGACCAAACCACTTCAAAACACCCTCTTCTGCTCTCTCAACCACGCTCTTTTTATTTCCACACATCTCTCTTACCCTTACGTTACTCACTCGATCAAACCACCTCACACCACACATTGTCCTCAAACATCTCATTTCCAGCACATCCATCCTCCTGCGCACAACTCTATCTATAGCCCACGCCTCGCAACCATACAACATTGTTGGAACCACTATTCCTTCAAACATACCCATTTTTGCTTTCCGAGATAATGTTCTCGATTTCCACACATTCTTCAAGGCCCCCAGAATTTTCGCCCCCTCCCCCACCCTATGATCCACTTCCGCTTCCATGGTTCCATCCGCTGCCAGATCCACTCCCAGATATCTAAAACACTTCACTTCCTCCAGTTTTTCTCCATTCAAACTCACCTCCCAATTGACTTGACCCTCAACCCTACTGTACCTAATAACCTTGCTCTTATTCACATTTACTCTTAACTTTCTTCTTTCACACACTTTACCAAACTCAGTCACCAGCTTCTGCAGTTTCTCACATGAATCAGCCACCAGCGCTGTATCATCAGCGAACAACAACTGACTCACTTCCCAAGCTCTCTCATCCCCAACAGACTTCATACTTGCCCCTCTTTCCAAAACTCTTGCATTTACCTCCCTAACAACCCCATCCATAAACAAATTAAACAACCATGGAGACATCACACACCCCTGCCGCAAACCTACATTCACTGAGAACCAATCACTTTCCTCTCTTCCTACACGTACACATGCCTTACATCCTCGATAAAAACTTTTCACTACTTCTAACAACTTTCCTCCCACACCATATATTCTTAATACCTTCCACAGAGCATCTCTATCAACTCTATCATATGCCTTCTCCAGATCTATAAATGCTACATACAAATCCATTTGCTTTTCTAAGTATTTCTCACATACATTCTTCAAAGCAAACACCTGATCCACACATCCTCTACCACTTCTGAAACCACACTGCTCTTCCCCAATCTGATGCTCTGTACATGCCTTCACCCTCTCAATCAATACCCTCCCATATAATTTACCAGGAATACTCAACAAACTTATACCTCTGTAATTTGAGCACTCACTCTTATCCCCTTTGCCTCTGTACAATGGCACTATGCACGCATTCCGCCAATCCTCAGGCACCTCACCATGAGTCATACATACATTAAATAACCTTACCAACCAGTCAACAATACAGTCACCCCCTTTTTTAATAAATTCCACTGCAATACCATCCAAACCTGCTGCCTTGCCGGCTTTCATCTTCTGCAAAGCTTTCCCTACCTCTTCTCTGTTTACCAAATCATTTTCCCTAACCCTCTCACTTTGCACACCACCTCGACCAAAACACCCTATATCTGCCACTCTATCATCAAACACATTCAACAAACCTTCAAAATACTCACTCCATCTCCTTCTCACATCACCACTACTTGTTATCACCTCCCCATTTGCGCCCTTCACTGAAGTTCCCATTTGCTCCCTTGTCTTACGCACTTTATTTACCTCTTTCCAGAACATCTTTTTATTCTCCCTAAAATTTAATGATACTCTCTCACCCCAACTCTCATTTGCCCTTTTTTTCACCTCTTGCACCTTTCTCTTGACCTCCTGTCTCTTTCTTTTATACATCTCCCACTCAATTGCATTTTTTCCCTGCAAAAATCGTCCAAATGCCTCTCTCTTCTCTTTCACTAATACTCTTACTTCTTCATCCCACCACTCACTACCCTTTCTAATCAACCCACCTCCCACTCTTCTCATGCCACAAGTATCTTTTGCGCATTCCATCACTGATTCCCTAAATACATCCCATTCCTCCCCCACTCCCCTTACTTCCATTGTTCTCACCTTTTTCCATTCTGTACTCAGTCTCTCCTGGTACTTCCTCACACAGGTCTCCTTCCCAAGCTCACTTACTCTCACCACCCTCTTCACCCCAACATTCACTCTTCTTTTCTGAAAACCCATACAAATCTTCACCTT
This sequence comes from Panulirus ornatus, assembly GCF_036320965.1. NCBI lineage: Eukaryota > Metazoa > Arthropoda > Malacostraca > Decapoda > Palinuridae > Panulirus > Panulirus ornatus. Next base: position 19,059,270 of record NC_092253.1, read on the forward strand.
AGCCTCCACAAGATAATGATCAGACATCCCTCCAGTTGCACCTCTCAGCACATTAACATCCAAAAGTCTCTCTTTCGCACGCTTGTCAATTAACATGTAATCCAATAACGCTCTCTGGCCATCTCTCCTACTTACATACGTATACTTATGTATATCTCGCTTTTTAAACCAGGTATTCCCAATCATCAGTCCTTTTTCAGCACATAAATCTACAAGCTCTTCACCATTTCCATTTACAACACTGAACACCCCATGTATACCAATTATTCCCTCAACTGCCACATTACTCACCTTTGCATTCAAATCACCCATCACTATAACCCGGTCTCGTGCATCAAAACCACTAACACACTCATTCAGCTGCTCCCAAAACACTTGCCTCTCATGATCTTTCTTCTCATGCCCAGGAAAGATCATGAGAGGCAAGTTTTTTGGGTGCAGCTGAATGAGCTCACTCTTTATGATAATATTGAGAATGAGGAATCTATTTATGGAAAAACTTTAAAAATGTTGGCTATTTTGATGGAAGAACAAAATCAAAAGTTGGTGGTTCTGAGTTCAGAAAATGATGCCGGAATTTGGTGCTAGTGTGTTCTTTAACAAATTTAAAATTCAACAGTCAGAACAGAACAACCGTAAAAGTGCTAAAATAAGCCAGGATATGCAAGAAATTACTGTTTATTTATTTTTTTATTACATTTTATTGCTCTCTCCTGTGTTAGCGAGGTAGCGCAAGGAAACAGATGAAAGAATGGCCCAAACCCACCCACATACACGTGTATATACACAAACGCCCACACATGCACATATACATACCTATACATTTCAACGTATTCATACATATACATACACAGACATATACATATATGCACATGTACATATTCTTACATGCTTCCTTCCTCCATGCATGCCGCCACCCCACCACACATGAAATAGCACCACATATTGTCCTCATATATTTCATTTCCAACATATCCACCCTCCTCCACACAGTTCTATCTATAGCCCATGCCTCACAACCATATAACATTGTTGGAACCACTATTCCTCAGAACATACTCATTTTTGCTCTCCGAGATAACGTTTTCGCCTTCCACACATTCTTCAATGCTCTCAGAGCCTTCACCCTCTCCACCACCCTGTGGCTCACTTCCGCTTTCATGGTTCCATCCACTGCTAAATCCACTCCCAGATATCTAAAACACTTCACTTCCTCCAGTTTTTCTCCACTCAAACTTACCTCCCAATTTACTTGTCCCTCAACCCTACTGAACCTGATAACCATGCTTTTATTTACATGTACTCCAGCTTTCTTCTTTCACACACTTTACCAAACTCAGTCACCAACTTCTGCAGTTTCCTGCCTGAATCGGCCACCAGCGCTGTATCGTCAGCGAATAACAACTGACTCACTTCCCAAGCCCTCTCATCCACAACAGACTGCATACCCCTCTCTCCAAAACTCTTGCATTCACCTCCCAAACAACTCCATCCATAAACAAACCGGCATACACTGGGAACCAATCACTTTCCTCCCTTCCTACTCGTACACATGCCTTACATCCTCGATAAAAACTTTTCACTGCCTCTAGCAATTTAACTCCCATACCATATACTCTTAATACCATCCACAAAGCATTTCTATCAACCCTTTCATATGCCTTCTCCAGATCCATAGATGCTACATAGAAATCCATCTGTTTTTCTAAGTATTTCTCACATACATTCTCAAATCAAACACCTGATCACACATCCTCTACCACTTCTGAAACACACTGCTATTCCCCAATCTTATGTTCTGTACATACATTTACCCCTCTCAATCAGTACCCCTCCCATATAGTTTCCCTGGAATACTCAACAAACTTATACCTCTGTAATTTGAACACTCACCTTTATCCTCTTTGCCTTTGTACAATGGCACTATGCATGCATTTTGCCAATCTTCAGGCACTTCACCATGAACCATACATACATTGAACACCCTTACCAACCAATCAACAACACAGTCACCCCCTTTTTTGATAAATTCCGCTGCAATACCATCCAAACCCGCCACCTTGCTGGCTTTCATCTTCTGCAAAGCTTTCACTACCTCTTCTCTGTATATCAAACCATTCTCCCTGACCCTCTCACTTCGCACACCAAATATAAGACATTTTGGAGATGGAATTACAAACTTAATGTTAGTAATGATCCACAGTGATATGACATAGTAAAAGAAATTTTCATAACTCAGAGAAAATGATAATGTATTCCCAAACTTTCATTTAATTCTCAAGACCTCTTCATGGGGAATGACATGAGCGATACAAAGAGCCGTAGAAACGAAACAATGTGAGGAAAAAGGCTCCTTACCTGACTCAGTAACATCTAAAGAGCAAGATTTTACATCTGACCTATCCTTACTTGAGGAATGAAGCCTCTGACTTAACCTTATGTGTGGGTTAGCATTACCGTAATGATTTATATTTTGTGATATTTTCTTTTAAAGTAACTTATGAATTTTTTTTTCTTGTATGTCCTTATTGACTTAGGCACTTTTGTGGGAGAATTTGTCCTTATGATTGTGTAATTCTTACCTAGCTTTTAGGTAATGGTTTTGTTGTGTGTTTGCTCTAGCGATGCTTGATATCGGTAGAATTGGTGGTTGCATTTTAGAACCCATATTATTTTGATAATGTATAGTATGTAATATAAACTCTGAAATGTAACTTTCATTTGTGATATTAATTTTTTTCTGAGTTGATATTAGCACTTTTGGGAATTTTATCACTTTTGTATTGAAGTTCTTACCTAGTTGTATGCTAATCTTTTTGTGGAGTCTTTCTTTAACGGTGCTTGGTGCTGCTACAGTGATGGTCATTATTGTAGAACCCAAATTACCTTAATAATTTATTGAAAGTTACTTTGAGCGTTTATAGTCTGAACATGCAGGTAAGTGTGATGCATGCAAAGGATTGATCAAATTGGAGGAATGTGGTTCACAGGAGGCAATACGGATAGGGAGCTATGGTTTTGGTGCATTACACATGAAATCTAGAGAGTGGATGTGAGCAAAGGAGGCCATTCTTCATCTGTTCCAGAAAAATAAGTGCAATCTTCATATCTCAAAAAAAAAAAAAAAAATTAATGTCATACCACTCTTTCATCCATTTTTCAAAACTCCTTTGATGAAATGATACAGTAATGCACTAGCATTACTAAGATGGGAGGGAGATGACATCTTGGAATTTATAGTAATTGATAGAAATGACATAGTCAGGCTATTGAAACAACTTGGCTCATATAAAACCTATGTTCCTGATGAGGACTCCCAATATTTGCTGAAATAGTGTGAAGAAGCTCTTGTGAGAACACCAGAAATATTGTTTTGTAAGTCATTAGTGGAACGGGTAGTTCCACAGGCGTGGAAGAAAGACGGTGTTGTGTCTGTCTTTGAGAGGAGAGGAGAGAGAGTGAGAGAGGGGTGATACTTGATAACAAAAAGCCCTCAAGTTTGTAAATCAACTGGAACATATTAAGAGGGGTTGTTGTTGTTGTTGATGGATCAGCCTTCCCCCATTCTCCATCAACAGCAGTGCCCTTTAAGGTTCTGTCCTGCTCCCTACACTTTTTCTCCTTTTTATCAACATTAGCATTAGGTAGAAGTAGACAGTTGGTACAGTAGGTAGGAGCCTCTGCAAACACTGTGCTAGAGTTGCTCTCTGCCAGAGATACCTGTTAAGTGTGAGGCACAAAAGACTAAGAATTGGCAATGGAATTCTCTAGTTATAGGGATACTATTGTCATGGTCACCCCCTTGTGGGTGTTCCAGTTGGAACAGGTGTCAGAGCTATAGACAGATTTACTCTTGCACAGATAACCTAGTGCACTCTACTCTGGCAACTCAACACTGCATTCCTCCAAATCCTTCCATTCTGCTGCTTCTTCTCTCATTCAATCTGTATCTTAACACAACTTTCTCAATAAGCTCAGACTTGGAGAAGATATCTCATTGGGGTAGGTGAAATCTAATTTAGTTTAATGCCTCCAAGACCCAGTTTTTACCCATTTCTCTATTGAAAACTCCTCATAAGTCTCATCTGTCCTTTAACTGTTTTGTAAGTCCACTTGTTGACTCAGTTAACATAATCCACATTTAGGAGATAGCTAAGTTGGCCTCTTAAGAAGCAGGGAGTTCATTTTAAATGTCAAAATTTCTTTTCTTCAGAAGAGTTGCTCCATTTATACAAAGGATTGATTCATCCTTGTATGGAGTACTGCTGTAACATCTGGTGTGGTTCTAGCTCTGCATTCTTGCTTGGCAGGATTGAGTCAAAAAAGGACCTACTTATAAACTTTCCCAGGCTAACTTCAAAACTTGACCTGCTTGCCCTATGTTGCAATATTGGTTCACTTTCCCTCTTCTATAGGTATCAACTTGATTTTTGCTCCCAAGAGCTGACTGCTTGTGTGCCCTCACCATAAGCTAGACCAGATGATACCTGGCAAGCTGCTGCATCACATGATTTCTGTGTGGCCATTGGCAACTCAAGGGTGGGCTGTTTTGTTAACTTTTTTCCCGACACTTTAAACTTTGGAACTTTCTACCTTCTCATGTCCTTCCCAGTAAATATTAAATGACCTGGCGCATTTTTTTTTACTTCCTCCAGAATTCATAGATACTTTTCCATGACTCTTCTTTTTTCCTTTTGTGACCCACTCTATATTTCAGTTAAGGTCTGGCCTTGATGTGGACTTTAGTCCAGGACTGAAGCCTCCAACTTAAGAAAATGAATATCAGGGTGTCACCTGGCTTGGAATATCTGATGCACTCTGGTGGGTTGTCACAGTCTTTTGAGGAACGAATAGTTGGGAGGTTTCAACTTGGTAAGATTCCATGAAAAGAAGAAAGGTGAATTGATTGAACAAGGCTGTATATTCCCTATTCATAGCATCTTCAGAGAACTCATGTCTCAGAACTTGCTGATGGTACATAAGGGTTTCTGCCAGTTTCTTTGGATCATGTAGCTCCATTACCTCCTTGATTGTTGGGTGATTGCCTTAGCAGAAGGGGCTTCCATTTGTAAGGTAAAAAAATGTGGCCTTTTAGTAGATGCTTGAAAAGTTGTAACATATCAGCATGATGGAGTGGTGGGTTCTTTAATTGTCCATCTTCCAGAATCACCTGATTTATAGTTGTGAAAATTTGTTTCTCATGGATGATATAGGACCTGATGAACAAGACTTCTGTTGCTACTCCCAGGAAATAAATAGAATAAATAATTCCATGATAACGGACTGATTATAAGTAGAGAGACACTTTGCTGATGTTGACTTTTGGTGGGTCTCTGTGCCATGAGGCAATACTGTGTTTGCTAGCTTGTGTTTCTCGGAGTTCAAGCATGAGTGGAATTTGCAGAATATGCTTATAATGACCTGGAACTTTTAACCAACTTTATGTATCTCTCCCAGCTATCTCTTAGGGAGACCTTTTTGTTACTCATTGGTTTGTAGGATTTGGGGCCTGAAGTGAGTGACAACCTATGTTGCAGATGTCTTTTCAGCTTTTTCTTCTTCTTGACTGATATTTTAGGCTATATAGATCCCATTAATCTTGGTTCAGTAGTCTGTGCTGAATTTCTGGACTTTAGAATGTACATCCACAAGTTCTTATATCTTACATTGCATAAGTTGAAGAGAACTTTTAATTATCTCCTTATTTTTCATTTATTGACTCAAAATCCTAGGAGTTATGCTGGAATGTCTTCCATTATATCTTGAAGATCCAGGCTCTTCTGATTTTGGAAATTCTGTGTTTTGAGAGTCCCTTTGCAGCCTTGCTGTGAGTTATCAAGGTTAATGATTCTACAAGAGTTGCCTATGGTCCAATTTTCGAACAGTCAAGGGATTTGTCTCTGGCCTTATAATGCCTCTTCAGTGGTCCATCACAGGACTCTTCTCTTAATACCCCTTGGTGCAAAGAGAAAATTAGTAAGTTACAACAAAATATGCATTCTAAAAACTACTTCATATGGCTTGGAAGAATCTGGGTGAAACATGGAGATCATGAGATTCTAAGGGAATATCTTTTAGTGTCTAGGAATTTTAAAACTTCTTTCAATAGCGGACGGTTTTGCTTGGGACTGGGAGATATGTTTTTATGAACTTGTTTTATTTCTATATATGTTTGTGAGAGGCCATTACTTAATGAGGATGGCCTCAACAGCTAGTCTTTTTAAAAATCATCCTTCAGAGGAGTTTGTCTAGGAGATCTTTGATTTTCACCCTCACATGTTTATCAGTGGTATCTTATTCTGATGTAGTCTTTGGGATGCAACAGTCAGGGCAGAGGGGCCCTAGTTTACAAATATGACTCCTTAGGTAATACTCTTGCTGTCCTTGGTCATTTTACAGTTCTTTTCTAATCTTCCTCCTCCATGTTGGTATGCCCTCTTGGCTTGCTGAACAAACCAACCTTGGAGAGAGGTGTAAGTTTTGAAGTATGAAAAATTTTCTGTCAGGGTTGGAGTCCTTCAGGCATTTTTCTGGTTGTATTTCCTAAGTTCTATGTTTCAGCAATAAATGAGTAAAACGAAAATGTACAAACACTTGAAAATTAGCTTCAGGTATTTTTAAGGTGCATATAATTATGAATAGATAATAGGCATGAATAGGGATGGGTAATTTAGTAAAATTGTGTAAGGTTCACCTCTGGTGTACTTCCCCATCCCCTCATTCCCTAACCTCCTATCCCATCACTCACCCATTCCCCTCCTGTAGCCCCTCATCCCTTCACTTTCATCCTTATTTCCACTGCCATGTTAGTGGAATTATGTATATCCTTTATGTTTACAGGTATTCCTTCCGTAGATAATGACGAATTTGCATCAGAGGATCCAGTCACTTTTCCTCAACTCCTTTTTTAACTTCCATCTGCTGCCCTTCACAGGGGGCTCTACATGTTAACTCTAGCATTGTAACAGGACCACATGAATTATATTACCTCGGTGTTATGCACCTATTCTTTACATTTATGTGTATTATTTCATTTCTGAATGGAAAGCAGAAAATTTGAAGATGTTGGTTTTTTGTCCAAACCTTGGGCAACTTTCTTCAGTTCAGGAGGTATTTATGGGTTAAATTGGGAATGTAGTAATGATAATAGGATAGACAGAGAATAGTCCTAATATTGTGTTGAACAGGGTGATAGATAATGTTAAAGTGGTGTGTATATATATATATATATACCATATTATTTATATTTTTTATATTTGTTAATGTGCAGTTGAACATGACACCTGCTGTCCACAGATAAACTGTATGCACGTTTATCAACCTTGGAGAATGAACTTACAATGCTGAAGTCACAGCGTAGTGCTCAAGAACAAGAAATTGCCAATATTGAAAATTTGGCTCTAAAGCAGCGTTTCCTCTCGAAGTTGGCTGATATTGAGACACAAATTCGGGAGAAGGAGTATGAGGTAAGCCCTATTTTGATTTTTTTTTTAAAGTTTTTGGAGTATAGTAATGATCTCCCATGCAAAGGATCAAGGAAAGAACTTCTGTTTCTTTTCTCTTTGTTTTTAATGTTGAAGGCTCCAGGTAAGGACAGAAGTTCTCATTAAGGCCAGGTCTGGTCTTATGAAGAAAGAACGAAAGAAAATGTAATCTAAAGAGTTTTTGAATACTTGGGAAACCTGCAATTTAGAATGTAGCAGGTCATGGCTGTTTGAAAAAAAACATGAGAAAAAGGGGGGTATGAAAAAATTAATGCGAAGTTTGGAGGATATGTCTTTTGGTGCATGTTGGAAGAACATGTTAAACTAGCCTGGTAGAGTTACTACTCTTGTTGAGACATAAGGTAAGTTGATGCCAAGCATCAGTTTAGTACTCCTAAGTCTGATTGGTGATACTGTGCAGTACTTCTTAGGGCACTTGCTGTCTATATCTTGCTATTTTTGGATATTTTTATCTTAAGGTCATTATCATACTACAGTGTATCCTTCAAAACTTTGACACAGCAAAGTTTCCTAATTTAAAGGGGTTATGGAATGAGGGCTACTCAGAGGGAGAAGGAGAAGTAGGGTTTTTCTACATCACCCGCCTGAATCATCTGATCCATCTGCTCTTTCATCTGGAGGACATCCAGACCTATTGAAATACTTACACTTACTGTGGATGTGGTAAATAAAGGGACATTGGTGAGCAGAAATGAACAAATACCTAATTCTAGTGTTTTAAGTTATGAATAATGCCAATTTGAGTTTTTTGATTTAAAGCCTTTTTGTACTCTTAATGTCAGATCCTCCAGAACCTAAACATTCTGAAGACCTGCTGGTGTCTGGGATTTGCCCAAGGAAATAGATATGAAAAAAAAAAATGGTGGAAACAGATAAGAAAAAAAGGCTGGTGGTGATCAGTTTACTGGACCCAGTTAAAAAAGGGTTCAAATATACACATTCATGGATAAATAGGTAGCTGAGTGAGTGTGTTAGCAGCTGTGATGCACGAGGCCGAGTTCTAGTGATGGGTGATTTGAATGCAGAGGTGAGTAATGTGGCAGTTGAGGGTATAATTGGAGTACATGGGTGCTCGGTGTTGTAAATGGAAATGGTGAAGAGCTGGTAGATTTGTGTGCTGAAAAAGGACTGGTGATTGGGAATACCTGGTTTAAAAGAGAGATATACATAAGTATATGTATGTAAGTAGGAGAGATGGCCAGAGAGCATTACTGGATTACATGTTGATTGATAGGCATGTGAAAGAGAGACTTTTGGATGTTAATGTGCTGAGAGGGGCTGCTGGAGAGATGTTAATGTGCTGAGAGGGGCAGCTGGAGGGATGTCTAATCATTATCTTGTGGAGGTGAAGGTGAAGATTTGTAGAGGTTTACAGAAAAGAAGAATGTTGGGGTAAAGAGAGTGGTGAGAGTAAGTGAGCTTGAAAAGGAGACTTGTGTGAGGAAGTACAGGAGAGATTGAGTGCAGAATGGCAAAAGGTGAGAGCAAATGATGTAAGGGGAGTGGGGGAGGAATGAGATGTATTTAGGGAAGCAGTGATGGCTTGTGCAAAAGATGCTTATGGCATGAGAAAGCTGGGAGGTGGATAGATTAGAAAGGGTAAAGAGTGTTGGGATGAAGAAATAAGATTGTTAGTGAAAGAGAAGAGAGAGGTGTTTGGACGATTTTTGCAGGGAAGTAGGGCAAATGACTGGGAGATACATAACAGAAAGTGTCAGGAGGTCAAGGGAAAGGTGCAAGAGGTGAAAAAGAGGGCAAATGAGAATTGGGGTGAGAGAGTATCATTAAAAATTTTAGGGAGAATAAAAAGATATTTTGGAAGGAGGTAAATAAAGTGTATAAGACAAGAGAACAAATGGGAACATTGATGAAGAGGGCAAATGGGGAGGTAATAACAAATAGTTGTGAAGTGAGAAGGAGATGGAGCGAGTATTTTGAAGGTTTGTTGAATGTGTTTGATGATAGAGTGGCAGATATAGGGTGTTTTGGTCGAGGTGGTGTGCGAAGTGAGAGGGTCAGGGAGAATGGTTTGGTTAACAATAAGAGGTAGTGAAAGCTTTGTGGAAGATGAAAGCCGGCAAGGCGACAGGTTTGGATGGTATTGTTGTGGAATTTATTGAAAAGGGGGTGACTGTTGTTGATTGGTTGGTAAGGAAATTCAGTGTATGTATGGTTCATGGTGAAGTGCCAGAGGATTGGTAGAGTGCATGCATAGTGCCATTGTACAAAGGCAAAGGGGATAATGGTGAATGTTCAAATTACAGAGGTATAAGTTTGTTGAGTATTCCTGGGAAATTATATGGGAGGGTATTGATTGAGAGGGTAAAGGCATGTACAGAGCATCAGACTGGGGAAGAGCAGTGTGATTTCAGAAGCGGTGGTGTGTAGGTGGTACTTGCAGGGAAGGAGTGCAAATAATTTGGAGATATGCAAAAGAAAGCAATAAGAGGTCAAGAGGAAGGTGCAAAGATTGAAAAAGAGAGCAAATTAGACTTAGAGTGAACAATTTTCAGTAAACTTCAGGAATAGTAAGAAGATATTCCAGAAAGATGTAAATAGTGTGAGAAAAACAGAACATATGAGAACATCAGTGAAAGAGGCAAATGGGGAAGGGATGACAGGTAGGGATGAGGTGAGGGGGAGATGGAGTAAGTATTTTGAAGGATAGTTGAATATGTTTGATGATAGGAAGGGAAGTATAGGGTGTTTAGGTTAGGGAGTTATTCAATATGAGAGCCATGGAGAATGGTTTGTTGAAGAGAGAGGAGGTTACGAAAACCTTGTGTAAGACAAAATGTGGCAAGGTATGTGGAATGGATGGTATTGCAGTTGAATTTCTTAAGAAAGGCATGCCAGATCATTGATCTTAGATTTAAATGCTAGTGATATATACTTCATGTGTATCAGTTTCACATCAGTAATGTGTTTATTCTGAGCACTACTTTTGAAATTCCTACTAGAGTGTGTTTGAATAATATTCTGCAGTCATAATCAGGTTTGATATCTGGGAATACCATAAATACATAGATAGACAGTTTAAAGTATCTTTGCATAGATATGTTTTTATGAATATGGCATCCATATCTGTGTAATCAGTATTGTCTTCTCTTAACAGATTGATGATGTCCGGAGCCATTTGAGGGATTGAATTCACAGCACTTTTCATGAACAGGTAATGTCAGTATTGTCTTGAACTAATTAAGCTACCTTTGATTTCAAGACTGTTAATTTTAGTGTTATTGACTTACTGATGAATAGTATAAGAGGATGTTTGATAGGTACATTCTGTATCATTTCCTTGAACATTCACTTTATAAAGATTTAGTGTTTTTTCAATAATCTCATTTTGATGTGTAACCCTTTATTGTTAGATAGGTATTCTCTTTGAATAGAACTTTTTTTTTACCAGTCTGCGTACATCATAGTATATACCATCCCAACACCAGAGTAATACAGTCCCATTAATACGTTTCAGTAGGCAGTTGAGGAGGTGGCATCAAATGACTCATGGAAATGCAGATAACTAAGGATTAGGGGAACTGAGCTTTGTGGAAGTTTGAAAGTGTGGCTGACATACATTGTTGATCTTATTTTGGAAAATGTGACACTGCAGAACCCATAAGGAACTTTATCTTAAAAGTAAAGCACTGCTTTTAGTAACTAGAAATCTGGTTATCATAAATGATATTTAGATTTTGTAGCTGTAGTACTATTGCAGTGCTGGTCTTCAACCATAACAGTTTGACTTCATGACTGAATAATTTGCCATCAAGAAGAAATTACATGCTCTGACTTCAGAACTATTTAAGATACTTGTCATTGACCAGGAAAATAAGATTTTCAGAACTGAGTCCTCAGAATTTTGGTAGCCTTCAAATACAGATGCTTTTGAGATGTTAATTGTAGTGGTGAGCAGAGTTTAGCAGATATGGTTAAGCTGTATTTCTCCTCCTCAAACTACATATATCTGAGTCCATTTCTGCAGTTGTGAAACAGATTCTGCACTGCTTATTAAGGTAAATTAAAGTAAAACATTTTCCAGATGTTCATATAAAGTTTTGAAGGGTATATGTAAACAAGGAAGGCTGTTAATGGAGTTTAGTGAGTGATGATCCTCAAGAGGACAGACAAGACAAGATTACAAGAGATTTTTTAAATATCTCAGCTGACTATGAGGAACAATGCATTGTCAAAAATATGATTGTGATTCTTGAAAATGTTATTTTTTTTTATTGCTCTAGTACAGTTAAGGCCCATCTTAGGTACTTCTTAATTGGTACCAATGACATAGAGGGGGAACAACATTTATTCAAGCATAGTAAATGTTAGTATTTCACTAGCATATGACCTGGGTAATGCTAATGTACCCAGCCATCAGTGACTGGACTTAAAAGGTTAAGGCCTTGAATAGACAAGATGGTGGGCATCTCTCTCTCTCTCCCATTGTTAATTCTCCAGTTTATGACCGTATTGCATACTTGTCCATTGAAAGGGTGTTGTTCATCTTATATATTGTTTTTATGGAATTTGTTAGATGTGATTAAAAGGTTCTTTTCTTAACATTTGGTGATCATTAGGTTTGAAAACAAGGTGACAGTTGTAATCATTAACGTGATTAAAGACCCCAACATGATAGAAAGCAGCAGTTTCTCATTTTCATCCCTAACATCTCATCTTTGTTTTTGAACTTCTTTTTATAATCTTTATACATATGATAAAAATTTGTTCTGCAATCCCTTAAAACTATTTTAGGTGGGGACAATAGAGCTTTTCCATCTAACTGTGGATAATTGATTCATCCAATTTATGGAGAAAAGTTTATTTATGTATGTATCTATCTATCTATCCAACAGTGTTTATGGTTGTGGGGCATGGGCTATAAATAGGGTTGTGCAGAGGAGGGTGGATGTGTTGGAAATGAAATGTCTGAGGACAATATGTGGCATGAGGTGGTTTGATCGAGTAAGTAATGAAAGGGTAAGAGAGATTTGTGGTAATAAAAAGAGTGTGGTTGAGAGAGCAGAAGAGGGTGTATTGAAATGGTTTGGTCACATGGAGAGAATGAGTGAGGAAAGATTCACCAAGAGGATATATGTGTCAGAGGTGGAGGGAACAAGAAGTGGGAGACAAAATTGGAGGTGGAAAGATGGAGTGAAAAAGATTTTGAGTGATCAGGGCCTGAACATGCAGGAGGGTGAAAGGCGTGCAAGGAATAAAGTGAATTGGAACAATGTGGTATACCGGGGTCGATGTCAGTGGATTGAACCAGGGCATGTGAAGCGTCTGGGGTAAACCATGGAAAGTTCTGTGGGGCCCGAATGTGGAAAGGGAGCTGTGGTTTCGGTTCATTATTACATGACAGCTAGAGACTGAGTATGAACGAATGGGGCCTTTGCTGTCTTTTCCTAGCGCTACCTCGCACACATGAGGGGGGAGGGGGTTGTTATTTCATGTGTGGCGAGGTGGCGATGGGAATGAATAAAGGCAGACAATATGAATTATGTACATGTGTATATATGTATATGTCTTTGTGTGTATATATATATATGTATACATTGAGATGTATAGGTATGTATATTTGCGTGTGTGGACGTGTATGTATATACATGTGTATGTGGGTGGGTTGGGCCATTCTTTCGTCAGTTTCCTTGCGCTACCTCTCTTGTCTAGACAGCGACAAAGCAAAATAAATGAAAATTAATATATATATATATATATATATATATATATATATATATATATATATATATATATATATATATACATATTTTTTTTTTCCACTGTCTCCCGCGTTTGCGAGGTAGCGCAAGGAAACAGACGAAAGAAATGGCCCAACCCACCCCCATACACATGTATATACATACGTCCACACACGCAAATATACATACCTACACAGCTTTCCATGGTTTACCCCAGACGCTTCACATGCCCTGATTCAATCCACTGACAGCACGTCAACCCTGGTATACCACATCGATCCAATTCACTCTATTCCTTGCCCTCCTTTCACCCTCCTGCATGTTCAGGCCCCGATCACACAAAATCTTTTTCACTCCATCTTTCCACCTCCAATTTGGTCTCCCATTTCTCGTTCCCTCCACCTCCGATACATATATCCTCTTGGTCAATCTTTCCTCACTCATTCTCTCCATGTGCCCAAACCATTTCAAAACACCCTCTTCTGCTCTCTCAACCACGCTCTTTTTATTTCCACACATCTCTCTTACCCTTATGTTACTTACTCGATCAAACCACCTCACACCACACATTGTCTTCAAACATCTCATTTCCAGCACATCCATCCTCCTGCGCACAACTCTATCCATAGCCCAAGCCTCGCAACCATACAAAATTGTTGGAACCACTATTCCTTCAAACATACCCATTTTTGCTTTCCGAGATAATGTTCTCGACTTCCACACATTCTTCAAGGCTCCCAGGATTTTTGCCCCCTCCCCCACCCTATGATCCACTTCCGCTTCCATGGTTCCATCTGCTGCCAGATCCACTCCCAGATATCTAAAACACTTTACTTCCTCCAGTTTTTCTCCATTCAAACTTACCTCCCAATTGACTTGACCCTCAACCCTACTGTACCTAATAACCTTGCTCTTATTCACATTTACTGTCAACTTTCTTCTTTCACACACTTTACCAAACTAAGTCACCAGCTTCTTCAGTTTCTCACATGAATCAGCCACCAGCGCTGTATCATCAGCGAACAACAACTGACTCACTTCCCAAGCTCTCTCATCCCCAACAGACTTCATACTTGCCCCTCTTTCCAAAACTCTTGCATTCACCTCCCTAACAACCCCATCCATAAACAAATTAAACAACCATGGAGACATCACACACCCCTGCTGCAAACCTACATTCACTGAGAACCAATCACTTTCCTCTCTTCCTACACGTACACATGCCTTACATCCTCGATAAAAACTTTTCACTGCTTCTAACAACTTGCCTCCCACACCATATATTCTTAATACCTTCCACAGAGCATCTCTATCAACTCTATCATATGCCTTCTCCAGATCCATAAATGCTACATACAAATCCATTTGCTTTTCTAAGTATTTCTCACATACATTCTTCAAAGCAAACACCTGTCCACACATCCTCTACCACTTCTGAAACCACACTGCTCTTCCCCAATCTGATGCTCTGTACATGCCTTCACCCTCCCAATCAATACCCTCCCATATAATTTACCGGGAATACTCAACAAACTTATACCTCTGTAATTTGAGCACTCACTCTTATCCCCTTTGCCTTTGTACAATGGCACTATGCACGCATTCTGCCAATCCTCAGGCACCTCACCATGAGTCATACATACATTAAATAACCTTACCAACCAGTCAATAATACAGTCACCCCCTTTTTTTAATAAATTCCACTGCAATACCATCCAAACCTGCTGCCTTGCTGGCTTTCATCTTCCGCAAAGCTTTTACTACCTCTTCTCTGTTTACCAAATCATTTTCCCTAACCCTCTCACTTTGCACACCACCTTGACCAAAACACCCTATATCTGCCACTCTATCATCAAACACATTCAACAAACCTGCAAAATACTCACTCCATCTCCTTCTCACATCACCACTACTTGTTATCACCTCCCCATTTGCGCCCTTCACTGAAGTTCCCATTTGCTCCCTTGTCTTACGCACTTTATTTACCTCCTTCCAGAACATCTTTTTATTCTCCCTAAAATTTAATGATACTCTCTCACCCCAACTCTCATTTGCCCTCTTTTTCACCTCTTGCACCTTTCTCTTGACCTCCTGTCTCTTTCTTTTATACATCTCCCACTCAATTGCATTTTTTCCCTGCAAAAATTGTCCAAATGCCTCTCTCTTCTCTTTCACTAATAATTTTACTTCTTCATCCCACCATTCACTACCCTTTCTAATCAACCCACCTCCCACTCTTCTCATGCCACAAGCATCTTTTGCGCAATCCATCACTGATTCCCTAATTACATCCCATTCCTCCCCCACTCCCCTTACTTCCATTGTTCTCACCTTTTTCCATTCTGTACTCAGTCTCTCCTGGTACTTCCTCACACAAGTCTCCTTCCCAAGCTCACTTACTCTCACCACCCTCTTCACCCCATCATTCACTCTTCTTTTCTGAAAACCCATACAAATCTTCACCTTAGCCTCCACAAGATAATGATCAGACATCCCTCCAGTTGCACCTCTCAGCACATTAACATCCAAAAGTCTCTCTTTCGCGCGCTTGTCAATTAACACGTAATCCAATAATGCTCTCTGGCCATCTCTCCTACTTACATACGTATACTTATGTATATCTCGCTTTTTAAACCAGGTATTCCCAATCACCAGTCCTTTTTCAGCACATAAATCTACAAGCTCTTCACCATTTCCATATACAACACTGAACACCCCATGTATACCAATTATTCCCTCAACTGCCACATTACTCACCTTTGCATTCAAATCACCCATCACTATAACCCGGTCTCGTGCATCAAAACCACTAACACACTCATTCAGCTGCTCCCAAAACACTTGCCTCTCATGATCTTTCTTCTCATGCCCAGGTGCATATGCACCAATAATCACCTATCTCTCTCCATCAACTTTCAGTTTTACCCATATTAATCGAGAATTTACTTTCTTACATTGTATCACATACTCCCACAACTCCTATTTCAGGAGTACTGCTACTCCTTCCCTTGCTCTTGTCCTCTCACTAACCCCTGACTTTACTCCCAAGACATTCCCAAACCACTCTTCCCCTTTACCCTATATTATATGTTATATATATATTTCTTTTTCAAACTATTCGCCATATCCCGCATCAGCAAGGTAGCGTTAAGAACAGAGGACTGGGCCTCTGAGGGAATATCCTCACCTGGCCCCCTTCTCTGTTCCTTCTTTTGGAAAATTAAAAAAAAAAAAGAGAGGAGGATATATATATATATTTGTATGTAGCATTTATGGATCTGGAGAAGGCATATGATAGAGTTGATAGAGATGCTCTGTGGAAGGTATTAAGAATATATGGGGTGGGAGGAAAGTTGTTAGAAGCAGTGAAAAGTTTTTATCGAGGATGTAAGGCATGTGTACGTGTAGGAAGAGAGGAAAGTGATTGGTTCTCAGTGAATGTAGGTTTGCGGCAGGGGTGTGTGATGTCTCCATGGTTGTTTAATTTGTTTATGGATGGGGTTGTTAGGGAGGTAAATGCAAGAGTTTTGGAAAGAGGGGCAAGTATGAAGTCTGTTGGGGATGAGAGAGCTTGGGAAGTGAGTCAGTTGTTGTTCGCTGATGATACAGCGCTGGTGGCTGATTCATGTGAGAAACTGCAGAAGCTGGTGACTGAGTTTGGTAAAGTGTGTGGAAGAAGAAAGTTAAGAGTAAATGTGAATAAGAGCAAGGTTATTAGGTACAGTAGGGTTGAGGGTCAAGTCAATTGGGAGATGAGTTTGAACGGAGAAAAACTGGAGGAAGTGAAGTGTTTTAGATATCTGGGAGTGGATCTGTCAGCGGATGGAACCATGGAAGCGGAAGTGGATCATAGGGTGGGGGAGGGGGCGAAAATTCTGGGGGCCTTGAAGAATGTGTGGAAGTCGAGAACATTATCTCGGAAAGCAAAAATGGGTATGTTTGAAGGAATAGTGGTTCCAACAATGTTGTATGGTTGCGAGGCGTGGGCTATGGATAGAGTTGTGCGCAGGAGGATGGATGTGCTGGAAATGAGATGTTTGAGGACAATGTGTGGTGTGAGGTGGTTTGATCGAGTGAGTAACGTAAGGGTAAGAGAGATGTGTGGAAATAAAAAGAGCGTGGTTGAGAGAGCAGAAGAGGGTGTTTTGAAGTGGTTTGGGCACATGGAGAGGATGAGTGAGGAAAGATTGACCAAGAGGATATATGTGTCGGAGGTGGAGGGAGCAAGGAGAAGAGGGAGACCAAATTGGAGGTGGAAAGATGGAGTGAAAAAGATTTTGTGTGATCGGGGCCTGAACATGCAGGAGGGTGAAAGGAGGGCAAGGAATAGAGTGAATTGGAGCGATGTGGTGTACCGGGGTTGACGTGCTGTCAGTGGATTGAATCAAGGCATGTGAAGCGTCTGGGGTAAACCATGGAAAGCTGTGTAGGTATGTATATTTGCGTGTGTGGACGTATGTATATACATGTGTATGGGGGGGGTTGGGCCATTTCTTTCGTCTGTTTCCTTGCGCTACCTCGCAAACGCGGGAGACAGCGACAAAGTATAAAAAAAAAAAAAAAAATATATATATATATATATATATATATATATATATATATATATATATATATATATATATATATATATATATCCCTAGGGATAGGGGAGCAAGAATACTTCCCACGTATTCCCTGCGTGTCGGAGAAGGCGACTAAAAGGGGAGGGAGCGGGGGGGCTGGAAATGCTCCCCTCTCGTTTTTTTTTAATTTTCCAAAAGAAGGAACAGAGAATTGGGCCAGGTGAGGGTAGTCCCTCAAAGGCCCAGTCATCTGTTCTTAACGCTACCTCGCTAATGCGGGAAATGGCGAATAGTTTGAAAGAAAAAAAAAATATATATATATATATATATATATATATATATATATATATATGAGTCAGTTGTTGTTCGCTGATGATACAGCGCTGGTGGCTGATTCATGTGAGAAACTGCAGAAGCTGGTGACTGAGTTTGGTAAAGTGTGTGAAAGAAGAAAGTTAAGAGTAAATGTGAATAAGAGCAAGGTTATTAGGTACAGAAGGGTTGAGGGTCAAGTCAATTGGGAGGTAAGTTTGAATGGAGAAAAACTGGAAGTAAAGTGTTTTAGATATCTGGGAGTGGATCTGGCAGCGGATGGAACCATGGAAGCGGAAGTGAATCATAGGGTGGGGGAGGGGGCGAAAATCCTGGGAGCCTTGAATCCTGGGAGCCTTGTGTGGAAGTCGAGAACATTATCTCGGAAAGCAAAAATGGGTATGTTTGAAGGAATAGTGGTTCCAACAATGTTGTATGGTTGCGAGGCGTGGGCTATGGATAGAGTTGTGCCCAGGAGGGTGGATGTGCTGGAAATGAGATGTTTGAGGACAATGTGTGGTGTGAGGTGGTTTGATTGAGTAAGTAATGTAAGGGTAAGAGAGATGTGTGGAAATAAAAAGAGCGTGGTTGAGAGAGCAGAAGAGGGTGTTTTGAAATGGTTCGGGCACATGGAGAGAATGAGTGAGGAAAGATTGACCAAGAGGATATATGTGTCGGAGGTGGAGGGAACGAGGAGAAGTGGGAGACCAAATTGGAGGTGGAAAGATGGAGTGAAAAAGATTTTGAGTGATCGGGGCCTGAACATGCAGGAGGGTGAAAGGCGGGCAAGGAATAGAGTGAATTCGATCGATGTGGTATACCGGGGTTGATGTGCTGTCAGTGGATTGAATCAGGGCATGTGAAGCGTCTGGGGTAAACCATGGAAAGTTGTGTGGGGCCTGGATGTGGAAAGGGAGCTGTGGTTTCGGGCATTATTGCGTGACAGCTGGAGACTGAGTGTGAACGAATTGGGCCTTTGTTGTCTTTTCCTAGTGCTACCTCGCACACATGAGGGGGTAGGGGGATGGTATTCCATGTGTGGCGAGGTGGTGATGGGAATGAATAGGGGCAGGCAGTGTGAATTGTGTGCATGGGTATATATGTATGTGTCTGTGTGTGTATATATATGTATACATTGAGATGTATAGGTATGTATATTTGCGTGTGTGGGCGTGTGTGTGTGTACATTGTCTATGGCGGTGGGTTGTGCCATTTCTTTCGTCTGTTTCCTTGCGCTACCTCGCAAACGCGAGAGACAGCGACAAAGCAAAATAAATAAATAAATAAAATATATATATATATATATATATATATATATATATATATATATATAAATATATATATATATATATATATTCCTTGCGCTACCTCGCAAATGCGGGAGACAGCGACGAAGTATAAAAAAAAAAAAATATATATATATATATATATATATATATATATAGAGAGAGAGAGAGAGAGAGAGAGAGAGAGAGAGAGAGAAGGCATATGATAGAGTTGATAGAGATGCTCTGTGGAAGGTATTAAGAATATATGGTGTGGGAGGAAAGTTGTTAGAAGCAGTGAAAAGTTTTTATCGAGGATGTAAGGCATGTGTGCGTGTAGGAAGAGAGGAAAGTGATTGGTTCTCAGTGAATGTAGGTTTGCGGCATGGGTGTGTGATGTCTCCATGGTTGTTTAATTTGTTTATGGATGGGGTTGTTAGGGAGGTAAATGCAAGAGTTTTGGAAAGAGGGGCAAGTATGAAGTCTGTTGGGGATGAGAGAGCTTGGGAAGTGAGTCAGTTGTTGTTCGCTGATGATACAGCGCTGCTGGCTGATTCATGTGAGAAACTGCAGAAACTGGTGACTGAGTTTGGAAAAGTGTGTGGAAGAAGAAAGTTAAGAGTAAATGTGAATAAGAGCAAGGTTATTAGGTACAGTAGGGTTGAGGGTCAAGTCAATTGGGAGGTGAGTTTGAATGGAGAAAAACTGGAGGAAGTGAAGTGTATTAGATATCTGGGAGTGGATCTGGCAGCGGATGGAACCATGGAAGCGGAAGTGGATCATAGGGTGGGGGAGGGGGCGAAAATCCTGGGGGCCTTGAAGAATGTGTGGAAGTCGAGAACATTATCTCGGAAAGCAAAAATGGGTATGTTTGAAGGAATAGTGGTTCCAACAATGTTGTATGGTTGCGAGGCGTGGGCTATGGATAGAGTTGTGCGCAGGAGGATGGATGTGCTGGAAATGAGATGTTTGAGGACAATGTGTGGTGTGAGGTGGTTTGATCGAGTGAGTAACGTAAGGGTAAGAGAGATGTGTGGAAATAAAAAGAGCGTGGTTGAGAGAGCAGAAGAGGGTGTTTTGAAGTGGTTTGGGCACATGGAGAGGATGAGTGAGGAAAGATTGACCAAGAGGATATATATGTCAGAGGTGGAGGGAACAAGGAGAAGAGGGAGACCAAATTGGAGGTGGAAAGATGGAGTGAAAAAGATTTTGTGTGATCGGGGCCTGAACATGCAGGAGGGTGAAAGGAGGGCAAGGAATAGAGTGAATTGGAGCGATGTGGTATACCGGGGTTGACGTGCTGTCAGTGGATTGAAGCAAGGCATGTGAAGCGTCTGGGGTAAACCATGGAAAGCTGTGTAGGTATGTATATTTGTGTGTGTGGACGTATGTATTTACATGTGTATGGGGGGGGGGGTTGGGCCATTTCTTTCGTCTGTTTCCTTGCGCTACCTCGCAAACGCGGGAGACAGCGACAAAGTATAATAAAAAAATAAAAAAAATAATATATATATATATGTTAGTGGTTTTGATGCACGAGACCGGGTTATAGTGATGGGTGATTTGAATGCAAAGGTGAGTAATGTGGCAGTTGAGGGAATAATTGGTATACATTAGGTGTTCAGTGTTGTAAATGGAAATGGTGAAGAGCTTGTAGATTTATGTGCTGAAAAAGGACTGGTGATTGGGAATACCTGGTTTAAAAAGCGAGATATACACAAGTTTTTTTTTTTTTTTTTTTTTTTTTTTTTTTTTTTTTTTTTTTTTACTTTGTCGCTGTCTCCCGCGTCTGCGAGGTAGCGCAAGGAAACAGACGAAAGAAATGGCCCAGCCCCCCCCACACACATGTACATACACACGTCCACACACGCAAATATACATACCTACACAGCTTTCCTTGGTTTACCCCAGACGCTTCACATGCCCTGATTCAATCCACTGACAGCACGTCAACCCCTGTATACCACATCGCTCCAATTCACTCTATTCCTTGCCCTCCTTTCACCCTCCTGCATGTTCAGGCCCCGATCACACAAAATCCTTTTCACTCCATCTTTCCACCTCTAATTTGGTCTCCCTCTTCTCCTCGTTCCCTCCGACACATATATCCTCTTGGTCAATCTTTCCTCACTCATTCTCTCCATGTGCCCAAACCATTTCAAAAACCCTCTTCTGCTCTCTCAACCACGCTCTTTTTATTTCCACACATCTCTCTTACCCTTACGTTACTTACTCCATCAAACCACCTCACACCACACATATACATAAGTATACGTATGTAAGTAGGAGAGATGGCCAGAGAGCGTTATTGGATTACGTGTTAATTGACAGGCACGCGAAAGAGAGACTTTTGGATGTTAATGTGCTGAGAGGTGCAACTGGAGGGATGTCTGATCATTATCTTGTGGAGGCTAAGGTGAAGATTTGTATGGGTTTTCAGAAAAGAAGAGTGAATGTTGGGGTGAACAGGGTGGTGAGAGTAAGTGAGCTTGGGAAGGAGACCCGTGTGAGGAAGTACCAGGAGAGACCGAGTACAGAATGGAAAAAGGTGAGAACAATGGAAGTAAGGGGAGTGGGGGAGGAATGGGATGTATTTAGGGAATCAGTGATGGATTGCGCAAAAGATGCTTGTGGCATGAGAAGAGTGGGAGGTGAGTTGATTAGAAAGGGTAGTGAGTGGTGGGATGAAGAAGTAAGGTTATTAGTGAAAGAGAAGAGAGAGGCATTTGGACGATTTTTGCAGGGAAAAAATGCAATTGAGTGGGAGATGTATAAAAGAAAGAGACAGGAGGTCAAGAGAAAGGTGCAAGAGGTGAAAAAGAGGGCAAATGAGAGTTGGGGTGAGAGAGTGTCATTAAATTTTAGGGAGAATAAAAAGATGTTCTGGAAGGAGGTAAATAAAGTGCGTAAGACAAGGGAGCAAATGGGAACTTCAGTGAAGGGCGCAAATGGGGAGGTGATAACAAGTAGTGGTGATGTGAGGAGATGGAGTGAGTATTTTGAAGGTTTGTTGAATGTGTTTGATGATAGAGTGGCAGATATAGGGTGTTTTGGTCGAGGTGGTGTGCAAAGTGAGAGGGTTAGGGAAAATGATTTGTTAACAGAGAAGAGGTAGTAAAAGCTTTACGGAAGATGAAAGCCGGCAAGGCTGCAGGTTTGGATGGTATTGCAGTGGAATTTATTAAAAAAGGGGATGACTGTATTATTGACTGGTTGGTAAGGTTATTTAATGTATGTATGACTCATGGAGAGAATGAGTGAGGAAAGATTTACCAAGAGAATATATGTGTCGGAGGTGGAGGGAACGAGGAGAAGAGGGAGACCAAATTGGAGGTGGAAAGATGGAGTGAAAAAGATTTTGTGTGATCGGGGCCTGAACATGCAGGAGGGTGAAAGGAGGGCAAGGAATAGAGTGAATTGGAGCGATGTGGTATACCGGGGTTGACGTGCTGTCAGTGGATTGAATCAAGGCATGTGAAGCGTCTGGGGTAAACCATGGAAAGCTGTGTAGGTATGTATATTTGCGTGTGTGGACGTATGTATATACATGTGTATGGGGGTGGGTTGGGCCATTTCTTTCGTCTGTTTCCTTGCGCTACCTCGCAAACGCGGGAGACAGCGACAAGGCAAAAAAAAAAAAAAAAAAAAAAAGACTCATGGTGAGGTGCCTGAGGATTGGCAGAATGCGTGCATAGTGCCATTGTACAAAGGCAAAGGGGATAAGAGTGAGTGCTCAAATTACAGAGGTATAAGTTTGTTGAGCATTCCTGGTAAATTATATGGGAGGGTATTGATTGAGAGGGTGAAGGCATGTACAGAGCATCAGATTGGGGAAGAGCAGTGTGGTTTCAGAAGTGGTAGAGGATGTGTGGATCAGGTGTTTGCTTTGAAGAATGTATGTGAGAAATACTTAGAAAAGCAAATGGATTTGTATGTAGCATTTATGGATCTGGAGAAGGCATATGATAGAGTTGATAGAGATGCTCTGTGGAAGGTATTAAGAATATATGGTGGGGGAGGCAAGTTGTTAGAAGCAGTGAAAAGTTTTTATCGAGGATGTAAGGCATGTGTACGTGTAGGAAGAGAGGAAAGTGATTGGTTCTCAGTGAATGTAGGTTTGCGGCAGGGGTGTGTGATGTCTCCATGGTTGTTTAATTTGTTTATGGATGGGGTTGTTAGGGAGGTGAATGCAAGAGTTTTGGAAAGAGGGGCAAGTATGAAGTCTGTTGGGGATGAGAGAGCTTAGGAAGTGAGTCAGTTGTTGTTCGCTGATGATACAGTGCTGGTGGCTGATTCATGTGAGAAACTGCAGAAGCTGGTGACTGAGTTTGGTAAAGTGTGTGAAAGAAGAAAGTTAAGAGTAAATGTGAATAAGAGCAAGGTTATTAGGTACAGTAGGGCTGAGGGTCAAGTCAATTGGGAGGTAAGTTTGAATGGAGAAAAACTGGAGGAAGTAAAGTGTTTTAGATATCTGGGAGTGGATCTGGCAGCGGATGGAACCATGGAAGCGGAAGTGGATCATAGGGTAGGGGGAGGGGGTGAAAATCCTGGGAGCCTGGAAGAATGTGTGGAAGTCGAGAACATTATCTCGGAAAGCAAAAATGGGTATGTTTGAAGGAATAGTGGTTCCAACAATGTTGTATGGTTGCGAGGCGTGGGCTATGGATAGAGTTGTGCGCTGTAGGATGGATGTGCTGGAAATGAGATGTTTGAGGACAATGTGTGGTGTGAGGTGGTTTGATCGAGTAAGTAACGTAAGGGTAAGAGAGATGTGTGGAAATAAAAAGAGCGTGGTTGAGAGAGCAGAAGAGGGTGTTTTGAAGTGGTTTGGGCACATGGAGAGAATGAGTGAGGAAAGATTGACCAAGAGGATATATGTGTCGGAGGTGGAGGGAACGAGGAGAAGTGGGTGACCAAATTGGAGGTGGAAAGATGGAGTGAAAAAGATTTTGTGTGATCTAGGCCTGAACATGCAGGAGGGTGAAAGGAGGGCAAGGAATAGGGTGAATTGGATCGATGTGGTATACCGGGGTTGACATGCTGTCAGTGGATTGAATCAGGGCATGTGAAGCGTCTGGGGTAAACCATGGAAAGCTGTGTAGGTATGTATATTTGCGTGTGTGGACGTATGTATATACATGTGTATGGGGGTGGGTTGGGCCATTTCTTTCGTCTGTTTCCTTGCGCTACCTCGCAAATGTGGGAGACAGCGACAAAGTATAAAAAAAAAAAAAAAATATATATATATATATATATATATATATATATATATATATATATATATATATATATATATATATATATATATATATCCCTAGGGATAGGGGAGCAAGAATACTTCCCATGTATTCCCTGCGTGTCGGAGAAGGCGACTAAAAGGGGAGGGAGCGGGGGGGCTGGAAATGCTCCCCTCTCGTTTTTTTTTAATTTTCCAAAAGAAGGAACAGAGAATTGGGCCAGGTGAGGGTAGTCCCTCAAAGGCCCAGTCATCTGTTCTTAACGCTACCTCGCTAATGCGGGAAATGGCGAATAGTTTGAAAGAAAAAAAAAATATATATATATATATATATATATATATATATATATATATATGAGTCAGTTGTTGTTCGCTGATGATACAGCGCTGGTGGCTGATTCATGTGAGAAACTGCAGAAGCTGGTGACTGAGTTTGGTAAAGTGTGTGAAAGAAGAAAGTTAAGAGTAAATGTGAATAAGAGCAAGGTTATTAGGTACAGAAGGGTTGAGGGTCAAGTCAATTGGGAGGTAAGTTTGAATGGAGAAAAACTGGAAGTAAAGTGTTTTAGATATCTGGGAGTGGATCTGGCAGCGGATGGAACCATGGAAGCGGAAGTGAATCATAGGGTGGGGGAGGGGGCGAAAATCCTGGGAGCCTTGAATCCTGGGAGCCTTGTGTGGAAGTCGAGAACATTATCTCGGAAAGCAAAAATGGGTATGTTTGAAGGAATAGTGGTTCCAACAATGTTGTATGGTTGCGAGGCGTGGGCTATGGATAGAGTTGTGCCCAGGAGGGTGGATGTGCTGGAAATGAGATGTTTGAGGACAATGTGTGGTGTGAGGTGGTTTGATTGAGTAAGTAATGTAAGGGTAAGAGAGATGTGTGGAAATAAAAAGAGCGTGGTTGAGAGAGCAGAAGAGGGTGTTTTGAAATGGTTCGGGCACATGGAGAGAATGAGTGAGGAAAGATTGACCAAGAGGATATATGTGTCGGAGGTGGAGGGAACGAGGAGAAGTGGGAGACCAAATTGGAGGTGGAAAGATGGAGTGAAAAAGATTTTGAGTGATCGGGGCCTGAACATGCAGGAGGGTGAAAGGCGGGCAAGGAATAGAGTGAATTCGATCGATGTGGTATACCGGGGTTGATGTGCTGTCAGTGGATTGAATCAGGGCATGTGAAGCGTCTGGGGTAAACCATGGAAAGTTGTGTGGGGCCTGGATGTGGAAAGGGAGCTGTGGTTTCGGGCATTATTGCGTGACAGCTGGAGACTGAGTGTGAACGAATTGGGCCTTTGTTGTCTTTTCCTAGTGCTACCTCGCACACATGAGGGGGTAGGGGGATGGTATTCCATGTGTGGCGAGGTGGTGATGGGAATGAATAGGGGCAGGCAGTGTGAATTGTGTGCATGGGTATATATGTATGTGTCTGTGTGTGTATATATATGTATACATTGAGATGTATAGGTATGTATATTTGCGTGTGTGGGCGTGTGTGTGTGTACATTGTCTATGGCGGTGGGTTGTGCCATTTCTTTCGTCTGTTTCCTTGCGCTACCTCGCAAACGCGAGAGACAGCGACAAAGCAAAATAAATAAATAAATAAAATATATATATATATATATATATATATATATATATATATATATAAATATATATATATATATATATATTCCTTGCGCTACCTCGCAAATGCGGGAGACCGACGAAGTATAAAAAAAAAAAAAATATATATATATATATATATATATATATATATAGAGAGAGAGAGAGAGAGAGAGAGAGAGAGAGAGAGAGAAGGCATATGATAGAGTTGATAGAGATGCTCTGTGGAAGGTATTAAGAATATATGGTGTGGGAGGAAAGTTGTTAGAAGCAGTGAAAAGTTTTTATCGAGGATGTAAGGCATGTGTGCGTGTAGGAAGAGAGGAAAGTGATTGGTTCTCAGTGAATGTAGGTTTGCGGCATGGGTGTGTGATGTCTCCATGGTTGTTTAATTTGTTTATGGATGGGGTTGTTAGGGAGGTAAATGCAAGAGTTTTGGAAAGAGGGGCAAGTATGAAGTCTGTTGGGGATGAGAGAGCTTGGGAAGTGAGTCAGTTGTTGTTCGCTGATGATACAGCGCTGCTGGCTGATTCATGTGAGAAACTGCAGAAACTGGTGACTGAGTTTGGAAAAGTGTGTGGAAGAAGAAAGTTAAGAGTAAATGTGAATAAGAGCAAGGTTATTAGGTACAGTAGGGTTGAGGGTCAAGTCAATTGGGAGGTGAGTTTGAATGGAGAAAAACTGGAGGAAGTGAAGTGTATTAGATATCTGGGAGTGGATCTGGCAGCGGATGGAACCATGGAAGCGGAAGTGGATCATAGGGTGGGGGAGGGGGCGAAAATCCTGGGGGCCTTGAAGAATGTGTGGAAGTCGAGAACATTATCTCGGAAAGCAAAAATGGGTATGTTTGAAGGAATAGTGGTTCCAACAATGTTGTATGGTTGCGAGGCGTGGGCTATGGATAGAGTTGTGCGCAGGAGGATGGATGTGCTGGAAATGAGATGTTTGAGGACAATGTGTGGTGTGAGGTGGTTTGATCGAGTGAGTAACGTAAGGGTAAGAGAGATGTGTGGAAATAAAAAGAGCGTGGTTGAGAGAGCAGAAGAGGGTGTTTTGAAGTGGTTTGGGCACATGGAGAGGATGAGTGAGGAAAGATTGACCAAGAGGATATATATGTCAGAGGTGGAGGGAACAAGGAGAAGAGGGAGACCAAATTGGAGGTGGAAAGATGGAGTGAAAAAGATTTTGTGTGATCGGGGCCTGAACATGCAGGAGGGTGAAAGGAGGGCAAGGAATAGAGTGAATTGGAGCGATGTGGTATACCGGGGTTGACGTGCTGTCAGTGGATTGAAGCAAGGCATGTGAAGCGTCTGGGGTAAACCATGGAAAGCTGTGTAGGTATGTATATTTGTGTGTGTGGACGTATGTATTTACATGTGTATGGGGGGGGGGGTTGGGCCATTTCTTTCGTCTGTTTCCTTGCGCTACCTCGCAAACGCGGGAGACAGCGACAAAGTATAATAAAAAAATAAAAAAAATAATATATATATATATGTTAGTGGTTTTGATGCACGAGACCGGGTTATAGTGATGGGTGATTTGAATGCAAAGGTGAGTAATGTGGCAGTTGAGGGAATAATTGGTATACATTAGGTGTTCAGTGTTGTAAATGGAAATGGTGAAGAGCTTGTAGATTTATGTGCTGAAAAAGGACTGGTGATTGGGAATACCTGGTTTAAAAAGCGAGATATACACAAGTTTTTTTTTTTTTTTTTTTTTTTTTTTTTTTTTTTTTTACTTTGTCGCTGTCTCCCGCGTCTGCGAGGTAGCGCAAGGAAACAGACGAAAGAAATGGCCCAGCCCCCCCCACACACATGTACATACACACGTCCACACACGCAAATATACATACCTACACAGCTTTCCTTGGTTTACCCCAGACGCTTCACATGCCCTGATTCAATCCACTGACAGCACGTCAACCCCTGTATACCACATCGCTCCAATTCACTCTATTCCTTGCCCTCCTTTCACCCTCCTGCATGTTCAGGCCCCGATCACACAAAATCCTT